>NW_027254528.1:277500-300000 GCF_044704955.1 Pristiophorus japonicus
TGATACAGGACTATGGGGAGAGAGTGGGGCAGTGGGATTAGTTTGGGGATTGATACAGGACTATGGGGAGAGAGCGGGGCAGTGGGATTAGTTTGGGATTGATACAGGACGATGTGGAGAGAGCGGGGCAGTGGGATTAGTTTGGAGATTGATACAGGACTATGGGGAGAGAGCGGGGCAGTGGGATTAGTTTGGGGATTGATACAGGACTATGGGGAGAGTGGGGCAGTGGGATTAGTTTGGGGATTGATACAAGGCTACGGGGAGAGAGCGGGACAGTGGGATTAGTTTGGGGATTGACACAGGACTATGGGGAGAGAGCAGGGCAGTGGGATTAGTTTGGAGATTGATACAGGACTATGGGGAGAGCGGGGCAGTGCGATTAGTTTGGGATTCATACAGGACTATGGGGAGAGAGCGGGGCAGTGGGATTAGTTTTGGGATTGATACAGAACTATTGGGAGAGAGCGGGGTAGTGTGATTAGTTTAGGGATTGATACAGGACTATGGGGAGAGAGCGGGGCAGTGGGATTAGTTTGGGGATTGATACAGGGCTATGAGGAGAGAGCGGGGCAGTGGGATTAGTTTGGAGATTGAGACAAGGCTATGGGGAGAGAGCGGGGCAGTGGGATTAGTTTGGAGATTGATACAAGGCTAAGGGGAGAGAGCAGGGCAGTGGGATTAGTTTAGGATTGATACAGGACTATGTGGAGAGAGCGGAGCAGTGGGATTAGTTTGGGGATTGATACAGGGCTATGGGGAGAGAGCGGGGCAGTGGGATTAGTTTAGGATTGATACAGGACTATGTGGAGAGAGCGGAGCAGTGGGATTAGTTTGGGATTGATACAGGACTATGGGGAGAGAGCGGGGCAGTGGGATTAGTTTGAGGATTGATACAGGATTATGTGGAGAGAGCGGGGCAGTGGGATTAGTTTGGGGATTGATACAGGACTATGTGGAGAGAGCGGGGCAGTGGGATTAGTTTGGAGATTGATACAGGACTATGGGGAGAGAGCAGGGCAGTGGGATGAGTTTGGGGATTGATACAGGGCTATGGGGAGTGAGCGGGGCAGTGGGATTAGTTTGGGGATTGATACAGGACTATGGGGAGAGAGCGGGGCAGTGGGATTAGTTTGGGGATTGATACAGGGCTATGGGGAGAGAGCGGGGCAGTGGGATTAGTTTGGGGATTGATGCAGGACCATGGGGAGAGAGCGGGGCAGTGGGATTAGTTTGGGGATTGATACAGGACTATGGGGAGAGAGCGGGGCAGTGGGATTAGTTTGGGGATTGATACAGGACTATGAGGAGAGAGTGGGGCAGTTGGATTAGTTTGGGGATTGATACAGGACTTAGGGGAGAGAGCGGGGCAGTGGGATTAGTTTGGAGATTGATACAGGGCTATGGGGAGAGAGCGGGGCAGTGTGATTAGTTTGTGGATTGCTATGGGGAGAGAGCGGGGCAGTGGGATTAGTTTGGAGATTGATACAGGACTATGGGGAGAGAGCGGGGCAGTGTGATTAGTTTGTGGATTGCTATGGGGAGAGAGCGGGGCAGTGGGATTAGTTTGGAGATTGATACAGGGCTATGGGGAGAGAGCGGGGCAGTAGGATTTGTTTGGGGATTGATACAGGACTATGGGGAGAGAGCAGGGCACTGGGATTAGTTTGGGGATTGATACAGGATTATGGGGAGTGAGCGGGACAGTGGGATTAGTTTGAGGATTGATACAGGACTATGGGGAGAGAGCGGGACAGTGGGATTAGTTGGGGATTGATACTGGACTATGGGGAGAGAGCGGGGCAGTGGGATTAGTTTGGGGATTGATACAGGACTATGGGAAGTGAGCGGGGCAGTGGAATTAGTTTGGGGATTGATACAGGACTATGGCGAGAGAGCGGGGCAGTGGGATTAGTTTGGGGATTGATACAGGACGATGGGGAGAGAGCGGGGCAGTGGGATTAGTTTGGGGATTGATACAGGACTATGGGGAGAGAGCGGGGCAGTGGGATTAGTTTGGAGATTGATACAGGACTATGTGGAGAGAGTGGGGCAGTGGGATTAGTTTGGGGATTGATACAGGACTATGGGGAGAGAGCGGGACAGTGGGATTAGTTGGGGATTGATACAGGACTATGGGGAGAGAGCGGGGCAGTGGGATTATTTTGGGGATTGATACAGGACTATGGGGAGTGAGCGGGGCAGTGGGATTAGTTTGGGGATTGATACAGGACTATGGGGAGAGAGCGGGGCAGTGGGATTAGTTTGGGGATTGATACAGGACTATGGGGAGAGAGCGGGGCAGTGGGATTAGTTTGAGGATTGATACAGGACTATGGGGAGAGAGCGGGGCAGTGGGATTAGTTTGGGGATTGATACAAAACTATGGGGAGAGAGCGGGACAGTGGGATTAGTTGGGGATTGATACAGGACTATGGGGAGAGAGTGGGCAGTGGGATTAGTTTGGGGATTGATACAGGACTATGGGGAGAGAGCGGGGCAGTGGGATTAGTTTGAGGATTGACACAGGACTATGGGGAGAGAGCGGGGCAGTGGGATTAGTTTGGGGATTGATACAGGACTATTCGGAGATAGCGGGGCAGTGGGATTAGTTTGGGGATTAATACAGGACTATGGGGAGAGAGCGGGACAGTGGGATTAGTTGGGGATTGATACAGGACTGTGGGGAGAGAGAGGGGCAGTGGGATTAGTTTGGGGATTGATACAGGGCTATGGGGAGAGAGCGGGGCAGTGGGATTAGTTTGGGGATTGATGCAGGACTATGGGGAGAGAGCGGGGCAGTGGGATTAGTTTGGGGATTGATACAGGACTATGGGGATAGAGCGGGGCAGTGTGATTAGTTTGTGGATTGCTATGGGGAGAGAGCGGGGCAGTGGGATTAGTTTGGAGATTGATACAGGACTATGGGGAGAGAGCGGGGCAGTGTGATTAGTTTGTGGATTGCTATGGGGAGAGAGCGGGGCAGTGGGATTAGTTTGGAGATTGATACAGGGCTATGGTGAGAGAGCGGGGCAGTAGGATTTGTTTGGGGATTGATACAGGACTATGGGGAGAGAGCAGGGCAATGGGATTAGTTTGGGGATTGATACAGGATTATGGGGAGTGAGCGGGACAGTGGGATTAGTTTGAGGATTGATACAGGACTATGGGGAGAGAGCGGGGCAGTGGGATTAGTTTGGGGATTGATACAGGACTATGGGAAGTGAGCGGGGCAGTGGGATTAGTTTGGGGATTGATACAGGACTATGGCGAGAGAGCGGGGCAGTGGGTTTAGTTTGGGGATTGATACAGGACCATGGGGAGAGAGCGGGGCAGTGGGATTAGTTTGGGGATTGATACAGGACTATGGGGAGAGAGCGGGGCAGTGGGATTAGTTTGGAGATTGATACAGGACTATGTGGAGAGAGCGGGGCAGTGGGATTAGTTTGGGGATTGATACAGGACTATGGGGAGTGAGCGGGACAGTGGGATTAGTTGGGGATTGATACAGGACTATGGGGAGAGAGCGGGGCAGTGGGATTATTTTGGGGATTGATACAGGACTATGGGGAGTGAGCGGGGCAGTGGGATTAGTTTGGGGATTGATACAGGACTATGGGGAGAGAGCGGGGCAGTGGGATTAGTTTGGGGATTGATACAGGACTATGGGGAGAGAGCGGGGCAGTGGGATTAGTTTGGGGATTGATACAGGACTATGGGGAGAGAGCGGGGCAGTGGGATTAGTTTGGGATTGATACACGACTATGGGGAGAGAGCGGGGCAATGGGATTAGTTTGAGGATTGATACAGGACTATGGGGAGAGAGCGGGGCAGTGGGATTAGTTTGGGGATTGATACAGGAATATGGGGAGAGAGCGGGACAGTGGGATTAGTTGGGGATTGATACAGGACTATGCGGAGAGAGCGGGGCAGTGGGATTAGTTTGGGGATTGATACAGGACTATGGGGAGAGAGCGGGGCAGTGGGATTAGTTTGGGGATTGATACAGGAATATGGAGAGAGAGCTGGGAAGTGGGATTAGTTTGGAGATTGATACAGGACTATGAGGAGAGAGCGGGGCAGTGGGATTAGTTTGAGGATTGATACAGGACTATGGGGAGAGAGCGGGGCAGTGGGATTAGTTTGGGGATTGATACAGGGCTATGGGGAGAGAGCGGGGCAGTGGGATTAGTTTGGGGATTGATACAGGACTATGAGGAGAGAGCGGGGCAGTGGGATTAGTTTGGGGATTGATACAGGACTATGGGGAGAGAGCAGGGCAGTGGGTTTAGTTTGGGGATTGATACAGGACTATGGGGAGAGAGCGGGGCAGTGGGATTAGTTTGGGGATTGACACAGGACTATGGGGAGAGAGCGGGGCAGTGGGATTAGTTTGGGGATTGATACAGGACTATGGGGAGAGAGCGGGGCAGTGGGATTAGTTTGGAGAATGAAACAGGACTATGGGGAGAGAGCGGGGCAGTGGGATTAGTTTGGGGATTGATACAGGGCTATGGGTCGAGAGAGCGGGGAAGTGGGATTAGTTTGGGGATTAATACAGGACTACGGGGAGAGAGCGGGGCAGTGGGATTAGTTTGGGGATTAATACAGGACTACGGGGAGAGAGCGGGGCAGTGGGATTAGTTTGGGGATTGATACATTGCTATGGGGAGAGAGCGCGGCAGTGGGATTAGTTTGGGGATTGATACAGGACTATGGGGAGAGAGCGGGGCAGTGGGATTAGTTTTGAGATTGATACAGGACTATGGGGAGAGAGCGGGGCAGTGGAATTAGTTTGGGGATTGATACAGGACTATGGGGAGAGAGCGGGGCAGTGGGATTAGTTTGGGGATTGATACAGGACTATGGGGATAGAGCGGGGCAGTGGGATTAGTTTGGGGATTGATACAGGACTATGGGGAGAGAGCGGGGCAGTGGGATTAGTTTGGGGATTGATGCAGGACTATGGGGATAGAGCGGGGCAGTGGGATTAGTTTGGGGATTGATACAGGACTATGGGGAGAGAGCGGGGCAGTGGGATTAGTTTGGGGATTGATACAGGACTATGGGGAGAGAGCGGTGCAGTGGGATTAGTTTGGGGATTGATACAGGACTATGGGGAGAGAGCGGGACAGTGGGATTAGTTGGGGATTGATACAGGACTATGGGGAGAGAGCGGGACAGTGGGATTAGTTTGGGGATTGATACAGGGCTATGGGGAGAGAACGGGGCAGTGGGATTAGATTGGGGATTGATACCGGACTATGGGGAGTGAGCGGGGCAGTGGGATTAGTTTGGGGATTGATACAGGACTATGCCGAGAGAGCGGGGCAGTGGGATTAGTTTGGGATTGATACACGACTATAGGGAGAGAGCGGGGCAGTGGGATTAGTTTGGGATTGATACAGGGCTATGGGGAGAGAGCGGGGCAGTGGGATTAGTTTGGGAATTGATACAGGACTATGGGGAGAGAGCGGGGCAGTGGATTAGTTTAGGGATTGATACAGGGCTATGGGGAGAGAGCGGGGCAGTGGGATTAGTTTGGGATTGATACACGACTATAGGGAGAGAGCGGGGCAGCGGGATTAGTTTGGGATTGATACAGGGCTATGGGGAGAGAGCGGGGCAGTGGGATTAGTTTGGGAATTGATACAGGACTATGGGGAGAGAGCGGGGCAGTGGGATTAGTTTAGGGATTGATACAGGGCTATGGGGAGAGAGCGGGGCAGTGGGATTAGTTTGGGGATTGATATAGGACTATGGGGAGAGTGCGGGGCAGTGGGATTAGTTTGGGGATTGATACAGAACTATGGGGAGAGAGCGGGACAGTGGGATTAATTTGGAGATTGATACAGGACTATGGGGAGAGAGCGGGGCAGTGGGATTAGTTTGTGTGAGATTGATACAGGGCTATGGGGAGAGAGCGGGGCAGTGGGATTAGTTTGGGGATTGATACAGGACGATGGGGAGAGAGCGGGGCAGTGGGATTAGTTTGTGTGAGATTGATACAGGACTATGGGGAGAGAGCGGGGGAGTGGGATTAGTTTGGGGATTGATACAGGACTATGGGGAGAGAGCGGGGCAGTGGGATTAGTTTGGGAATTGATACAGGACTATAGGGAGAGAGCGGGGCAGTGGGATTAGTTTTGGGATTGATACAGGACTATGGGGTGAGAGCGGGGCAGTGGGATTAGTTTGGGGATTGATACAGGACTATGGGGAGAGAACGGGGCAGTGGGATTAGTTTGGAGATTGATACAGGACTATGTGGAGAGAGTGGGGCAGTGGGATTAGTTTGGGGATTGATAAAGGACTATGGGGAGAGAGCGGGACAGTGGGATTAGTTGGGGATTGATACAGGACTATGGGGAGAGAGCGGGGCAGTGGGATTATTTTGGGGATTGATACAGGACTATGGGGAGTGAGCGGGGCAGTGGGATTAGTTTGGGGATTGATACAGGACTATGGGGAGAGAGCGGGGCAGTGGGATTAGTTTGGGGATTGATACAGGACTATGGGGAGAGAGCGGGGCAGTGGGATTAGTTTGAGGATTGATACAGGACTATGGGGAGAGAGCGGGGCAGTGGGATTAGTTTGGGGATTGATACAGGACTATGGGGAGAGAGCGGGACAGTGGGATTAGTTGGGGATTGATACAGGACTATGGGGAGAGAGTGGGCAGTGGGATTAGTTTGGGGATTGATACAGGACTATGGGGAGAGAGCGGGGCAGTGGGATTAGTTTGAGGATTGACACAGGACTATGGGGAGAGAGCGGGGCAGTGGGATTAGTTTGGGGATTGATACAGGACTATTCGGAGATAGCGGGGCAGTGGGATTAGTTTGGGGATTAATACAGGACTATGGGGAGAGAGCGGGACAGTGGGATTAGTTGGGGATTGATACAGGACTGTGGGGAGAGAGCGGGGCAGTGGGATTAGTTTGGGGATTGATACAGGGCTATGGGGAGAGAGCGGGGCAGTGGGATTAGTTTGGGGATTGAAGCAGGACTATGGGGAGAGAGCGGGGCAGTGGGATTAGTTTGGGGATTGATACAGGACTATGGGGATAGAGCGGGGCAGTGTGATTAGTTTGTGGATTGCTATGGGGAGAGAGCGGGGCAGTGGGATTAGTTTGGAGATTGATACAGGGCTATGGGGAGAGAGCGGGGCAGTAGGATTTGTTTGGGGATTGATACAGGACTATGGGGAGAGAGCAGGGCAATGGGATTAGTTTGGGGATTGATACAGGATTATGGGGAGTGAGCGGGACAGTGGGATTAGTTTGAGGATTGATACAGGACTATGGGGAGAGAGCGGGGCAGTGGGATTAGTTTGGGGATTGATACAGGACTATGGGAAGTGAGCGGGGCAGTGGGATTAGTTTGGGGATTGATACAGGACTATGGCGAGAGAGCGGGGCAGTGGGATTAGTTTGGGGATTGATACAGGACTATGGGGAGAGAGCGGGGCAGTGGGATTAGTTTGGGGATTGATACAGGACTATGGGGAGAGAGCGGGGCAGTGGGATTAGTTTGGAGATTGATACAGGACTATGTGGAGAGAGCGGGGCAGTGGGATTAGTTTGGGGATTGATACAGGACTATGGGGAGTGAGCGGGACAGTGGGATTAGTTGGGGATTGATACAGGACTATGGGGAGAGAGCGGGGCAGTGGGATTATTTTGGGGATTGATACAGGACTATGGGGAGTGAGCGGGGCAGTGGGATTAGTTTGGGGATTGATACAGGACTATGTGGAGAGAGCGGGGCAGTGGGATTAGTTTGGGGATTGATACAGGACTATGGGGAGAGAGCGGGGCAGTGGGATTAGTTTGGGGATTGATACAGGACTATGGGGAGAGAGCGGGGCAGTGGGATTAGTTTGGGATTGATACACGACTATGGGGAGAGAGCGGGGCAATGGGATTAGTTTGAGGATTGATACAGGACTATGGGGAGAGAGCGGGGCAGTGGGATTAGTTTGGGGATTGATACAGGAATATGGGGAGAGAGCGGGACAGTGGGATTAGTTGGGGATTGATACAGGACTATGCGGAGAGAGCGGGGCAGTGGGATTAGTTTGGGGATTGATACAGGACTATGGGGAGAGAGCGGGGCAGTGGGATTAGTTTGGGGATTGATACAGGAATATGGAGAGAGAGCTGGGAAGTGGGATTAGTTTGGAGATTGATACAGGACTATGAGGAGAGAGCGGGGCAGTGGGATTAGTTTGAGGATTGATACAGGACTATGGGGAGAGAGCGGGGCAGTGGGATTAGTTTGGGGATTGATACAGGGCTATGGGGAGAGAGCGGGGCAGTGGGATTAGTTTGGGGATTGATACAGGACTATGAGGAGAGAGCGGGGCAGTGGGATTAGTTTGGGGATTGATACAGGACTATGGGGAGAGAGCAGGGCAGTGGGTTTAGTTTGGGGATTGATACAGGACTATGGGGAGAGAGCGGGGCAGTGGGATTAGTTTGGGGATTGACACAGGACTATGGGGAGAGAGCGGGGCAGTGGGATTAGTTTGGGGATTGATACAGGACTATGGGGAGTGAGCGGGGCAGTGGGATTAGTTTGGAGAATGAAACAGGACTATGGGGAGAGAGCGGGGCAGTGGGATTAGTTTGGGGATTGATACAGGGCTATGGGTCGAGAGAGCGGGGAAGTGGGATTAGTTTGGGGATTAATACAGGACTACGGGGAGAGAGCGGGGCAGTGGGATTAGTTTGGTGATTAATACAGGACTACGGGGAGAGAGCGGGGCAGTGGGATTAGTTTGGGGATTAATACAGGACTACGGGGAGAGAGCGGGGCAGTGGGATTAGTTTGGGGATTGATACATTGCTATGGGGAGAGAGCGCGGCAGTGGGATTAGTTTGGGGATTGATACAGGACTATGGGGAGAGAGCGGGGCAGTGGGATTAGTTTTGAGATTGATACAGGACTATGGGGAGAGAGCGGGGCAGTGGAATTAGTTTGGGGATTGATACAGGACTATGGGGAGAGAGCGGGGCAGTGGGATTAGTTTGGGGATTGATACAGGACTATGGGGATAGAGCGGGGCAGTGGGATTAGTTTGGGGATTGATACAGGACTATGGGGAGAGAGCGGGGCAGTGGGATTAGTTTGGGGATTGATACAGGACTATGGGGATAGAGCGGGGCAGTGGGATTAGTTTGGGGATTGATACAGGACTATGGGGAGAGAGCGGGGCAGTGGGATTAGTTTGGGGATTGATACAGGACTATGGGGAGAGAGCGGTGCAGTGGGATTAGTTTGGGGATTGATACAGGACTATGGGGAGAGAGCGGGACAGTGGGATTAGTTGGGGATTGATACAGGACTATGGGGAGAGAGCGGGACAGTGGGATTAGTTTGGGGATTGATACAGGGCTATGGGGAGAGAACGGGGCAGTGGGATTAGATTGGGGATTGATACCGGACTATGGGGAGTGAGCGGGGCAGTGGGATTAGTTTGGGGATTGATACAGGACTATGCCGAGAGAGCGGGGCAGTGGGATTAGTTTGGGGATTGATACAGGACTATGGGGAGAGAGCGGGGCAGTGGGATTAGTTTGGGATTGATACACGACTATAGGGAGAGAGCGGGGCAGTGGGATTAGTTTGGGATTGATACAGGGCTATGGGGAGAGAGCGGGGCAGTGGGATTAGTTTGGGAATTGATACAGGACTATGGGGAGAGAGCGGGGCAGTGGGATTAGTTTGGGGATTGATACAGGGCTATGGGGAGAGAGCGGGGCAGTGGGATTAGTTTGGGGATTGATATAGGACTATGGGGAGAGTGCGGGGCAGTGGGATTAGTTTGGGGATTGATACAGAACTATGGGGAGAGAGCGGGACAGTGGGATTAATTTGGAGATTGATACAGGACTATGGGGAGAGAGCGGGGCAGTGGGATTAGTTTGTGTGAGATTGATACAGGGCTATGGGGAGAGAGCGGGGCAGTGGGATTAGTTTGGGGATTGATACAGGACTATGGGGAGAGAGCGGGGCAGTGGGATTAGTTTGTGTGAGATTGATACAGGACTATGGGGAGAGAGCGGGGGAGTGGGATTAGTTTGGG
Organism: Pristiophorus japonicus; assembly: GCF_044704955.1. Classification (NCBI taxonomy): domain Eukaryota; kingdom Metazoa; phylum Chordata; class Chondrichthyes; family Pristiophoridae; genus Pristiophorus; species Pristiophorus japonicus. Next base: position 287,591 of record NW_027254528.1, read on the forward strand.
GATTGATACAGGACTATGGGGAGAGAGCGGGGCAGTGGGATTAGTTTGGGAATTGATACAGGACTATAGGGAGAGAGCGGGGCAGTGGGATTAGTTTTGGGATTGATACAGGACTATGGGGTGAGAGCGGGGCAGTGGGATTAGTTTGGGGATTGATACAGGACTATGGGGAGAGAACGGGGCAGTGGGATTAGTTTGGGGATTGATGCAGGACTATGGGGAGAGAGCGGGGCACTGGGATTAGTTTGGGGATTGATACAGGACTATGGGGAGAGAGCGGGGCAGTGGGATTAGTTTGGATATTGATACAGAGCTATGGGGAGAGAGCGGGGCAGTGGGATTAGTTTGGGGATTGATACAGGACTATGGGGAGAGAGCGGGGCAGTGGTATTAATTTGGAGATTGATACAGGACTATGGGGAGAGAGCGGGGCAGTGGGATTAGTTTGGGGATTGATACAGGACTGTGGGGAGAGAGCGGGGCAGTGGGATTAGATTGGCGATTGATACAGGGCTATGGGGAGAGGGCGAGGCAGTGGGATTAGTTTGGAGATTGATACAGGGCTATGGGGAGAGAGTGGGGCTGTGGGATTAGTTTGTGGATTGATACAGGGCTATGGGGAGAGAGCGGGGGAGTGGGATTAGTTTGGGGATTGATACAGGACTATGGGGAGAGAGCGGGGCAGTGGGATTAGTTTGGGGATTGATACAGGACGATGGGGAGAGAGTGGAGCAGTGGCATTAGTTTGGGGATTGATACTGCACTATGGGAAGAGAGCGGGGCAGTGGGATTAGTTTGGGGATTGATACAGGACTATGGGGAGAGAGCGGGGCAGTGGGATTAGTTTGGGGATTGATACAGGGCTATGGGGAGAGAGCGGGGCAGTGGGATTAGTTTGGGGATTGATACAGGACTATGAGGAGAGAGCGGGGCAGTGGGATTAGTTTGGGGATTGATACAGGACTATGGGGAGAGAGCGGGGCAGTGGGTTTAGTTTGGGGATTGATATAGGGCTATGGGGAGAGAGCGGGGCAGTGGGATTAGTTTGGGGATTGATACAGGACTATGGGGAGAGAGCGGGGCAGTGGGATTAGTTTGGGAATTGATACAGGACTATAGGAAGAGAGCGGGGCAGTGGGATTAGTTTGGGGATTGATACAGGACTATGGGGTGAGAGCGGGGCAGTGGGATTAGTTTGGGGATTGATACAGGACTATGGGGAGAGAGCGGGGCAGTGGGATTAGTTTGGGGATTGATACTGGGCTATGGGGAGAGAGCGGGGCAGTGGGATTAATTTGGGGATTGATACAGGACTATGGGGATAGAGCGGGGCACTGGGATTAGTTTGGGGATTGATACAGGACTATGGGGAGAGAGCGGGGCAGTGGGATTAGTTTGGGGATTGATACAGGACTATGGGGAGAGAATGGGGCAGTGGGATTAGTTTGGAGATTGATACAGGGCTATGGGGAGAGAGCGGGGCAGTGGGATTAGTTTAGGATTGATACAGGGCTATGGGGAGAGGGCGAGGCAGTGGGATTAGTTTGGAGATTGATACCGGACTATGGGGAGAGAGCGGGGCAGTGGGATTAGTTTAGGATTGATACAGGGCTATGGGGAGAGAGCGGGGCAATGGGATTAGTTTGGGGATTGATACAGGGCTATGGGGAGAGAGCGGGGAAGTGAGACTAGTTTGTGGATTGATACAGGACTATGCGGAGAGAGCGGGGCAGTGGGATTAGTTTGGGGATTGATACAGGACTATGCGGAGAGAGCGGGGCAGTGGGATTAGTTTGGGGATTGATACAGGACTATGGGGAGAGAGCGGGGCAGTGGGATTAGTTTGGGGATTGATACAGGGCTATGAGGAGAGAGCGGGGTAGTGGGATTAGTTTGGGGATTGATACAGGACTATGCGGAGAGAGCGGGGCAGTGGGATTAGTTTGGGGATTGATACAGGACTATGGGGAGAGAGCGGGGCAGTGGGATTAGTTTGGGGATTGATACAGGAATATGGGGAGAGAGCTGGGAAGTGGGATTAGTTTGGAGATTGATACAGGACTATGAGGAGAGAGCGGGGCAGTGGGATTAGTTTGAGGATTGATACAGGACTATGGGGAGAGAGCGGGGCAGTGGGATTAGTTTGGGGATTGATACAGGGCTATGGGGAGAGAGCGGGGCAGTGGGATTAGTTTGGGGATTGATACAGGACTATGGGGAGAGAGCGGGGCAGTGGGATTAGTTTGGAGAATGAAACAGGACTATGGGGAGAGAGCGGGGCAGTGGGATTAGTTTGGGGATTGATACAGGACTATGGGGAGAGAGCTGGGCAGTGGGATTAGTTTGGGGATTGATACAGGGCTATGGGGAGAGAGTGGGGCAGACAGGGTGAGGGAGAGTGTCAGAGAGAGTCAGAGAGAGAGGGAAGGATAGAGAGAGATTTGGTGAGAGAGAGTGATACAGAGAGAGACAAAGTGAGAGAGGTAGAGACAGACCGAGAGAGCCAGAAAAAGAGAAAGACAGTGAGAGTGAGAGACAGAGAGACAGAGACAGAGAGAAAGAGACAGAGACAGAGTGAGTGAACGAGACAGAGAGAGATAGAGACAGAGAGAGTGAGTGTGACAGAGTGAGAATGGCAAAGAGTGTCAGCGAGAGGGAGAGAGAGACAGTCAAAGTTAGAGAGGGATAGAGAGAGATAGGGAGAGAGAGAGAGTTAAAGAGAGACATGGAGAGAGAGAGAGAGACAGAGAGAGAGACAGAGTTACTGAGAGAGAGATAAGGAGAGAGAGAGGGGCACAGAGGGAGGGACAGAGAGAGAGAAAGAGATGAAAAGAGACAGGAGAGAGAGACAGAGTGAGAAACTCAGAGACACAGTGAGAGAGAAAGGCAGAGAGAGAGAGGAAGGGAGAGAGAGAGAGGGATAGAGAGAGAGGGATAGTAAGAGAGGGATAGAGAGAGAGAGACAGAGAGAGAGTCAGAGAGAGAAAGAAAGACAGCGTGAGAGAGAGAGAGAGAGAGAGACAGAGTGAGAGAGAGAGAAAGACAGCGAGACAGATAGACAGAGAGAGAGAGAGAGATAGAGACAGCTAGATAGAGCGAGAGAGAAACAGAGAGCGAGAGAGAGAGAAAGAGAGAGGGAGAGAGGGAGACAGGAAGACAGACAGAGAGATGGTGAGAGAGAGACAGAGAGAGAGACAGAGAGAGAAAGAAAGACAGAGAGAGAGAGAGAGATAGAGACAACTAGATAGAGCGAGAGAGAGACAGAGAGCGAGAGAGAGAGAAAGAGAGAGGGAGAGAGGGAGACAGGAAGACAGACAGAGAGATGGTGAGCGAGAGACAGAGAGAGAGACAGAGAGAGAAAGAAAGACAGAGAGAGAGAGAGAGAGATAGAGACAACTAGATAGAGCGAGAGAGAGAGACAGAGAGCGAGAGAGAGAGAAAGAGAGAGGGAGAGGGGGAGACAGGAAGACAGACAGAGAGATGGTGAGAGAGAGACAGAGAGAGAGAGAGAGAGCAAGACAGAGAGAGAGTGAGAGAGAGAGCGAGAGAGAGAGATTGGGAGAGAGAGAGGGATAGAATGAGAGGGATAGAGGAGAGAGACAGAGAAAGAAAGACAGAGAGAGAGAGAGAAAGAAACAGAGAGAGAGAGAGAGAGAGTGAGACAGAGAGATAGAGACAGAGAGAGACAGACAAAGAGAGAGAAAATGAGAGAGTGAGATAGACAGAGAGAGAGAGAGTTATATATCTAAAGAGAGAGAGGGAGACAGAGAGAGGGAGAGAGAGAGAGAGAGAGATGGTAAAATGCAGGCGGGAGAGGCAGAGAGAGACAGAGAGGGATAGAGAGAGAGAGGGACAGGGAGAAAGAGGGAGAGAGACAGACAGAGAGAGAGAAACACAGGGAAAGAGATAGAGAGAGTAGGACAGAGAGAGAGAGAGGCACAGACAGAGAGAGCAAGAGAGAGAGAGGGAGATAGGGAGAAGGACAGAGAGAGGAAAAGAGAGGGAGAGAGAGAGAGTGAGAGAAACAGAGAGAGAGAAAGAGAGAGAGAGAGAGATACAGAGTGAGACAGAGACAGAGAGAGAGAGCGACAGAAAGAGGGCGAGACAGAGAGAGGGACAGAGTGAAAGAGAGGAACAGAGAGAGAGAGAGTGAGAGAGACAGAGAGAGACAGACAGTGAGAGAGAGCGAGAGGGAGGGAGAGAGAGTGTGTATGTGTCTCTCTCTCTCTCTGTCTGTCTCACTTTCTGTATTGATTCTGGGATTGATACAGGACTATGGGGAGAGAGCGGGGCAGTGGGATTAGTTTGGAGATTGATACAGGACTATGGGGAGAGAGCGGGGCAGTGGGATTAGTTTGGGGATTGATACAGGACTATGGGGAGAGAGTAGGGCAGTGGGATTAGTTTGGGGATTGATACAGGACTATGGGGAGAGAGCGGGGCAGTGGGATTAGTTTGGAGATTGATACAGGACTATGGGGAGAGAGTGGGGCAGTGGGATTAGTTTGGGGATTGATACAGGACTATGGGGAGAGAGCGGGGCAGTGGGATTAGTTTGGAGATTGATACAGGACTATGGGGAGAGAGCGGGGCAGTGGGATTAGTTTGGGGATTGATACAGGGCTATGGAGAGAGAGCGGGGCAGTGGGATTAGTTTGGGGATTGATACAGGGCTATGGAGAGAGAGCGGGGCAGTGGGATTAGTTTGGGGATTGATACAGGACTATGGGGAGAGAGCGGGGCAGTGGGATTAGTTTGGATATTGATACAGGACTATGGGGAGAGAGCGGGGCAGTGGGATTAGTTTGGAGATTGATACAGGACTATGGGGAGAGAGCGGGGCAGTGGGATTAGTTTGGAGATTGATACAGGACTATGGGGATAGAGCGGGACAGTGGGATGAGTTTGTGTGAGATTGAGCAGCCATTTTACGAGATGCGTGGTGACCATTTTATACCAAGTCTCTTGTTACAGAGTCCGAGAGACTGAGGGAGACAGGGAGAGACAGAGAGAGAGAGACAGAGAGAGAGAGACGGAGATAGAGAGGGAGAGAGAGAGAGACAGAGAGAGAGAGAGAGAGAGATGGAGATAGAGAGGGAGAGAGAGACAGAGACAGAGCGAGAGAGAGAGAGAGAGTGAGACAGGTCATGAGACCGAGAGAGATAGAGAGAAAGACGATTAGAGAGAAAGTGAGAAACAGAGAGAGAGAAAGACAGAGAGAGAAAGAGAGAGAGACAGAACGTGAGAGCGCCAGAGAGAGACAGGGATTGAGAGGCAGAGAGATAGAGGGACAGAGAGAGAGCGAGAGAGAGAGATAGTGTGAGAGAGAGAGAGACAGAGAGAGAGTGCTAAAAGGGAGACAGAGATTGAGAGAGAGAGGGAGGAACAGAGAGAGAGAGAGAGAGGGCGAAAGAGGGAGGGATACAGTGTGAGAGAGAGTGAGACAGAGAGAGACGGAGAGAGATAGAGAGACGGAGAGAACAATAGAGAGAGAGCGGGAGAGAGAGCGGGAGAGAGAGAGGTAGAGAGAGAGGGAGAGAAACAGAGAGAGAGAGAAAGCGAGAGAGAGAGCGATGAAGCGATACAGAGTGGGAGAGAGGGAGAGAGATAGAGGCAGAGGGAGAGAGAGGTAGCGAGACAAAATGGGAGAGATAGAAAGAGAGCGAGGGAGAGTGGGAGAGGGAGATAGAGGGAGTGAGACAGAGAGACAAACAGAGAGGTGCTCTCTCCAAATGTAATTAACTATAAGACCGCAGGTAACTAACTAACGAAACGGATCAGATAATGAGGGGCTCGACAAGGTGGATGCAGAGAGGATGTTCCCACTGATGGGGGAGACTGGAACTAGGGGGCATGGTCTTAGAATAAGGGGCCGCCCATTTAAAACTGAGATGAGGAGGAATTTCTTCTCTCAGAGGGTTGTAAATCTGTGGAACTCGCTGCCTCAGAGAGCTGTGGAAGCCGGGACATTGAATAAATTTAAGACAGAGATAGACAGTTCCTTAACCGATAAGGGATAAGGGTTTATAGGGAACGGGCAGGGAAGTGGAGCTGAGTCCATGATCGGATCAGCCATGATCGTATTAAATGGTGGAGCAGGCTCGAGGGGCCATATGGCCTACTCCTGCTCCTATTTCATATGTTCTTATCTCCGTATCTAACCCTGTGCTGTACCTACCCTGGGAGTGTTTGATGGGGCAGTGTAGAGGGAACTTTACTCTGTATCTAACCCCCTGTACCTGCCCTGGGAGTGTTTGATGGGACAGTGTAGAGGGAGCTTTACTCTGTATCTAACCCCCTGTACCTGCCCTGGGAGTGTTTGATGGGACAGTGTAGAGGGAGCTTTACTCTGTATCTAACCCCCTGTACCTGCCCTGGGAGTGTTTGATGGGACAGTGTAGAGGGAGCTTTACTCTGTATCTAACCCCCTGTACCTGCATTGGGAGTGTTTGATGGGACAGTGTAGAGGGAGCTTTACTCTGTATCTAACCCCGTGCTGTACCTGCCCTGGGAGTGTTTGATGGGACAGTGTAGAGGGATCTTTACTCTCTATCTAACCCCCTGTACCTGCCGTGGGAGTGTTTGATGGGACAGTGCAGAGGGAGCTTTACTCTGTATCTAACCCCGTGCTGTACCTGCCCTGGGAGTGTTTGATGGGACAGTGTAGAGGGAGCTTTACTCTGTATCTAACCCCCTGTACCTGCCCTGGGAGTGTTTGATGGGACAGTGTAGAGGGAGCTTTACTCTGTATCTAACTCCCTGTACCTGCCCTGGGAGTGTTTGATGGGACAGTGTAGAGGGAGCTTTACTCTGTATCTAAACCCCTGTACCTGCCCTGGGAGTGTTTGATGGGACAGTGTAGAGGGAGCTTTACTCTGTATCTAAACCCTTGTACCTGCCCTGCGAGTGTTTGATGGGACAGTGTAGAGGGAGCTTTACTCTGTATCTAATCCCTGAGAAAAAGAGACAGAGAGAGAGATAGAGAGACAGAGAGAGACCGTCGGAGAGAGAGCTAGAGATAGGCAGACAGAGAGAGATAGAGAGAGAGAGAGAGAGGCAGGGAGAGACACAGAGAAATATACAGTGAGGGATAAAGAGAAAAATACAGAGCGAGAGAGAGAGACAGAGCGAGAGAGAGAGAGAGGAAGAGAGGGAGAGAGTGAAACAGAGACATAGAGAGCGAGACAGAGAGAAAGAGACAGAGAGAGAGAGAGAGAGAGACAGAGAGAGACAGGGAGAGAGTGAAAGAGAGACACTGAGCGAGAGAGACAGAGAGAGAGACAGAGAGAGAGATAGAGAGACAGAGAGAGGGAGAGAGTGAAACAGAGCCACAGAGAGAGAGATGGAGAGAGAGACAGAGAGAGAGACAGAGAGCGAGAGAGAGAGAAAGAGAGAGAGACAGAGAGAGAGAGAGAGACAGAGAGCGAGAGAGAGAGAGAAAGAGAGAGGGAGATAGGCAGACAGAAAGTGAGACGTAGAGCGAGAGAGCGCAGGCAAGAGAGAGAGAGACAGAGAGTGAGAGACAGAGAGAGACAGACAGCGTGAGAGAGAGAGAGATACAGAGTGAAAGAGACAGAGAGAGAGAGACCGAGACAGAGCGAGAGATTGATAGAGAGAGAGTGAAGTATGGAGATAAAGACAGGAGAGATACAGATAGACAGAGAGAGAGCGCGAGAGAGACAGAAATAGAGAGAGAGAGAGAGAAACACAGAGAGAGAGGGTGACAGAGGGAGAGAGAGAGAGACAGCTAGAGAGACAAAGAGAGAGACAGATAGAGAGAGACAGAGAGAGAGAATGACAGAGAGAGACAGGGATTGATAGAGAGAGAGATATTGACAGAGAGAGAGATTGATAGAGAGAGAGATTGATAGAGAGGAAAAGACGGAGATAAAGTCAGGGAGAGATACAGAGATAGCGAGAGACAGAAAGAGAGGGTGACAGAGAGAGTGAGAGAGAGACAGAAAGAGAGGGTGACAGAGAGCGAGAGAGAGAATGACAGAGAGACAGTGATTGATAGAGAGAGAGATTGATAGAGCGAGAGGGATAGACAGAGTTAAAGACAGGGAGAGATAGAGTGAGAGAGAGGGAGAGATAGAGCGAGAGAGAGAGAGAGAGAGAGAGAGGGAGAGAGACAGAATGAGAGACAGAGAGTGAAAGTCAGAGAGATAGAGAGACAGAAATAGAGATAGAGAGAGAAACACAGAAATAGAGACAGAGAGAGAAACAGTGAGAGAGAGAGTGAGAGAGAGAGAAAAAGAGGCTGACAGAGAGAGAGAGAGAGAGAGAGAGAAAAAGAGGCTGACAGAGAGAGAGAGAGAGAGACAGAGAGACAGTGAGAGAGAGAGACAGAAGGAGATAGTCAGAGAGAGACAGAGATTGATAGAGAGAGAGAAGCAGAGACAGAGAGAGAGAGCGATAGGGGGAAAGACATAGAAAGACAGGGAGAGATAGAAAGACCGAGAGAGGTACAGAGAGAGAGAGAGGGAGCGAGAGACAGGCACAGAGAGAGAGAGGGAGAGAGACAGACAGAATGAGTGAGACAGAAAGAGAGGGAGAGAGAGGGAGACAGAGACAGAGAGAGAGAGAACGATAGAGTGAGATAGAGCGACACAGAAAGAGAGACAGAGAGAGACAGAGGGAGAGCTAGTTTCGGGATTGATACAGGACTATGAGGAGAGAGCGGGGCAGTGGGACTAGTTTGGGTATTGATACAGGACTATGGGGAGAGAGCGGGGCAGTGGGATTAGTTTGGGATTGATACAGGGCTATGGGGAGAGAGCGGGGCAGTGGGATTAGTTTGGGGATTGATACAGGACTATGGGGAGAGAACAGGGCAGTGGGATTACTTTGGGGATTGATACAGGACTATGGGGAGAGAGCGGGGCAGGGGGATTAGTTTGGGGATTGATACAGGACTATGGGGAGAGAGCGGGACAGTGGGATTAGTTTGGAGATTGATACAGGACTATGGGGAGAGAGCGGGGCAGTGGGATTAGTTTGGGGATTGATACAGGACTATGGGGAGAGAGCGGGACAGTGGGATTAGTTTGGGGATTGATACAGGGCTATGGGGAGAGAGTGGGGCAGTGGGATTAGTTTGGGGTTTTATTCAGGACTATGGGGAGAGAGCGGGGCAGTGGGATTAGTTTGGAGATTGATACAGGACTATGGGGAGAGAGCGGGGCAGTGGGATTAGTTTGGGGATTGATACAGGACTATGGGGAGAGAGTGGGGCAGTGGGATTAGTTTGGAGTTTGATACAGGACTATGGGGAGAGAGCGGGGCAGTGGTATTAGTTTGGAGATTGATACAGGACTATGGGGAGAGAGCGGGGCAGTGGGATTAGTTTGGAGTTTGATACAGGACTATGGGGAGAGAGCATAATAAAGTATATTTTTGAAATCTAAACCAAAATGGGTGATCTGTGAACAAACCTAGTTTGCCTGCCTGGGCTCGGGGCTTTGTGTATTGGTCCCAGTCTCCGGGTCCTTCATGTGTTTGAAGAGTTTGAAGTCAGTCACACCTTGTTGAACCATTTCATTCTTTCAGGGCATTGATGGTAAACAGCTTCAATCCTGTGTATCTGTGAGGGGGCGACACAATCGTATTTACACCTTATTCAAACCAACAAACCTTCTCCATGTCCTGCCCTGTGAAGATATCACACCGTTCCACAAAGCAGCATTGTCTGAATCAGCCTTTGATCCCATATACTGCTCAATCTGAAACACTCAAAGTTTTCAGATGTTGAAACTAGATTTAACCCACACATTCCAAGCCACAATTGGATGGTTAGCAAATCAAAAATGTCCCAGAAATGTGATTTCTTGCTGTGGGTTTAAACAGTCAGGCTGCAATATGTCAGGGTACTTTTCAATCAAGGAAACATCACAATGGGAATGAGAGACAGGGAGAGAGAAAAAGATAGGGTGACAGGGAGAAGCAGTGAGAGAATTAGGGATTGAGAGAGGGAGACTGAAAGAGAGAGCGAGAGAGAGAGAGGAACAGACAGAGAGAGAGACTGACAGAGAGAAAGCGAGAGGGACAGAGAGAGTTGGGCATTTAATCTCCCTCCACACTGTCCCATCAAACCTCCCTGGGCAGGTACAGGGGGTTAGATACAGAATAAAGCTCCCTCCACACTGTCCCATCAAACACTCCCAGGGCAGGTACAGGGGGTTAGATACAGAGTAAAGCTCCCTATACACTGTCCCATCAAACACTCCCAGGGCAGTTACAGGGGGTTAGATACAGAGTAAAGCTCCCTATACACTGTCCCATCAAACACTCCCAGGGCAGTTACAGGGGTTTAGATACAGAGTAAATCTCCCTCTACACTGTCCCATCAAACACTCCCAGGCCAGGTACAGCACGGGGTTAGATACAGAGTAAAGCTCCCTCCACACTGTCCCATTAAACACTCCCAGGGCAGGTACAGGGGGTTAGATACGGAGTAAAGCTCCCTCTACACTGTCCCATCAACACTCCCAGGGCAGGTACAGGGGGTTAGATACAGAGTAAAGCTCCCTCCACACTGTCCCATTAAACACTCCCAGGGCAGGTACACGGGGAAGATACAGAGTAAAGCTCCCTCTACACTGTCCCATCAAACATTCCCAGGGCAGGTACAGGGGGTTAGATACAGAGTAAAGCTCCCTCTACACTCTCCCATGAAACACTCCCAGGGCAGGTATAGGAGGTTAGATACAGAGTAAAGCTCCCTCTACACTGTCCCAACAAACACTCCCAGGGCAGGTGCAGGGGGTTAGATACAGAGTAAAGCTCCCTCTACACTGTCCCATCAAACACTCCCAGGGCAGGTACAGGGGGTTAGATATAGAGTAAAGCTCCCTCTACACTGTCCCATCAAACACTCCCAGGGCAGGTACAGGGGGTTAGATATAGAGTAAAGCTCCCTCTACACTGTCCCATCAAACACTCCCAGGGCAGGTACACCTTTTAGCAGCTGACGTTAAATTAGAGAGTAGTCGGTCTCTGTAATCAATCTCCCAGTGTTAACATCAAATGGTGACCATTAACAAATGTAAAATGGATGACTGAAGATCGGTGTGTGCATTGTCACTGTGGTTCTGGGAGAGCTTCAGAGAGACAGAGAGAGAGAGAGAGGGAGAGATATACAGAGTGACTGAAAGAGAGAGAGAGAGAGACACAGAGAGTGAGATACAGAGTGGGAGAGAGACAGCGAGAGAGAGAGAGAGAGACAGAGCAAGAGGGAGAGAGAGACAGAGAGAGAGGGAAAGTTAGAGAGAGAGAAAAACAGAGACGGAGAGCGAGAGAGAGAGAGGGAGAGACAGAGGGGGGAAAGACAGAGAATGACAGGGAGGGGCAGAGAGAGAGATAGAGAGAGAGAGAGCGAAACAGAGCAAGACAGAGAGTGAGACAGTGAGAGAGACAGGGAGACAGAGGGGAAGACAGAGAAAGACAGAGAGACGGAGCAATAGTGAGAGAGAGAGACAGGCAGAGAGAGAGAGCGGAGGAGAGAGTGAGAGAGGGAGAGAGACAGGGAGACAGAGGAGAAGACAGAGAAAGACAGAGAGACGGAGAGATAGTGAGAGAGAGATACAGACAGAGAGAGAGAGCGGGGGAGAGAGTGAGAGAGGGAGAGCTAGAAACAGATAGAGAAAAATAGAGATAGACAGAGATATATCGAGAGGGAAAGAGATACAGACAGAGAGAGAGACCGGGAGAGACAGAGAGCGAGAGAGAGAGAAAGATAGAGATAGACACAGAGAGAGAGATAGAGACAGAGATATATAAAGAGGCACATAGAGAGAGTGACAGATAGAGAGAGAGACAGAGCGAGAGAGGTAGAGAGAGAAAGAGACAGAGAGAGAGAGAGATGGAGAGATAGAGAGATAGAGAGATGGAGATAGAGAGACAGATAGAGCGAGAAAGACAGAGTCAGTGACAGAGAGAGATAGAGACAGAGAGAGAGAGAGACAGTCAGAGAGAGAGCCAGACATAGGCAGACAGAGACAGAGAGAGAGACAGAGACAGAGACAGAGAGACAGAGAGAGATAGAGAGAGACACAAATAAAAATACAGAGGGAGAGAGAGACCGAGAGAAAGACAGAGAGACAGAGACAGAGAGAGAGAGACAGGGAGACTGAATGAGAGAGAGACAGAGAGAGAGAGAGCGAGAGAGAGACAGGGAGACTGAATGAGAGAGTGAGAGGGAGAGAGAGGGACAGAAAGAGAGAGAGACTGACAGAGAGAAAGCGAGAGGGACAGAGAGAGTTGGTCATTTAATCTCCCTCCACACTGTCCCATCAAACCTCCCTGGGCACGTAAAACACGGGGTTAGATACAGAGTCCCTCTCTCTCGCTCTCTGTCTCTCTCCCTGTCTATTCCTCTCTCACTCTCGCTCTGTCTCCCTGTCTCTCTGTCA